>NC_091128.1:131339321-131369321 GCF_040183065.1 Periplaneta americana | reverse complement strand
ACTATACAATAATCAGAATGCTTAAAGAACTAAAAAACGTTGTCACGATTAAAACGAGGTACACAAATGCAGTTTCAACAGGGTGATGCATAAAACATTATAAAAATCTGGCCTTAACTAATATTTAAAAAGAGATAAAATAACAATACAAATGCTACCATAAATAAATTATCTGGCGTATTTCTAAAATACTCGGATGTAAAAGGTCCGAATGTCAAGTTTGTTAAAAAACTTATATACTAAATAACAAGTGTAACCTCCGGATGTAAAGGGTCCGGAGGATAATTAAAACGGGTCAAAAACTAAATCACCCTGTCAAGTCCAGTACTCGATAAAAATCTCAGGACTGCATTTGTACAATTAAAATCATTTCCAAGAGCGTCACGAAGAGTCGGCCGAATTCCATATTGCCGACGGACACGGTCATATTTTCTATAATGTAATAAAAAATGTTCCACTGTAAGTGGAACATGGCATAGATCACACTCCGGCTGAAGCTCGCCACGTAGCAGATGGCCATGTGTCAGATAACAGTGGCCAATCCTCAACCGGGTGAGTAAAACTTCTTCGTGTCGTGACGCTCTTGTGGACGAATCCCAAACTCGAACAGTATTCTTTATTCTACGTAATTTGTTTTCCTCTTGTGCAGACCATTCTCCTTCCCATTGCCACCATATTCTACATTTCAAATAATTTTGTAAGTCTTGCCACCTCTCGCGCCAATATACCAGATTCATCTTCTATTTCCGTTTTATATATTTTAAATTAGAGTTAAATATTTTCTTAGGATTACATTAATTCCTAACAGGAGACTTTGCATTTTTAACATTTTCTTCATTGCTATTAGAGAAGAAAAAGTGTCAACACAGTTTATGTGGCGATTCTTCCCTCGATTTCTTTACTCACAACTCTTGATTAAGGCAGTTGAAGGAGTGTATTTTTGTAAGTTGGGACTTACTATTTTCTCTACTTAACTTCCTTATGAGTTAATTAAAAGTGCGCCTGATCACGCAGCCTATATATGATCACATACATATTATATGTGATCAGGGCTAACACTCAGACATTCAGGCGAAGTGGACTGAGATTACGGTGAAGTGATTTTACGATTTGTGACTTAAACAAAAAATATATTTAAATTAAGTAAGAAAATATTATATTTGTCAACATGAGTAGGCCTACTGGGACTATGCTGAAAATTAAATTAATCTTCCCTTTAAAACTAAAGGAAATAAAACTTCATATTAAAAACTTTCTTCGTATGAGAAGATATGAATATTTAATCATTCCAGATATTTATAGCAATGGGAGGGAGATAAGAGATACTCAGAAAATAAAAACTTACAAGTTTCTCTTCGATGGTAGTACTTCGAGGGCTAATGATTGCGAAAATAGTACATGAAACGCTTATATTGACTATTTAATTGTGTTCTGTTCATACTATTTGTACCCTGTATGAAGATTACTATTCAATCTTAAGCTCAATTATATTTTGAAATTAAGGATTTTTTATTGGAATCTAAGGAAAAATAGGAGGTACTATAGAGATTTTTAGGCAAAACAGATTGACGACACTGGTGCAATGTATTTTACCCTAATTGCTGCCATGTTTAATCCATATCCAAACAAAAATAATTCACAAAAATTAGGCTATCGATAGAAGGAATCACTTCAACTTTATTTGTTAATTTGAATAACTAATAATACACTACTAATAAAGTAAATCTAAGGGTCTGATGGCCTTAACTAGAGCAAAATAAATAAACAAATAAATAAATAAATAAATAAATAAATAAATAAATAAATAAATAAATAAATAAATAAATAAATAAATAAATAAATAAATAGACAGACAGACAGACAGGTAGATAGGTAGATAGGTAGATAGGTAGATACGTAGATAAGTAGATAAGTAGATACGTAGATACGTAGATAGGTAGATAGGTAGATAGATAGATAGATAGATAGATAGATAGATAGATAGATAGATAGATAGATAGATAGATAGATAGATAGATAGATAGATAGATAGATAGATAGATAGATAGATAGATAGATAGATAGATAGATAGATAGATAGATAGATAGATAGATACATAAATAAATAGATAGATAAATAAATAAATAAATAAATAAATAAATAAATAAATAAATAAATAAATAAATAAATAAATAAATAAATAAGTAAATAAATAAATAAATAAATAAATAAATACATAAATAAATAAATAAATAAATAAATAAATAAATAAGTAAATAAATAAATAAATAAGTAAATAAATTAGTAAGTAAATAAGTAAGTAAGAAAATAAATAAATAAATAAGTAAATAAATAAATAAATAAACAAATAAGTAAATAAATAAATATGTAAATAAATAAATAAGTAAATAAATAAATAAGTAAATATTCACTTCTATTCACTTCGGCTTTGCTAAATTCCTCCATAAATCAATATGTTAAAATCAGTAGCGATTTAAATTTTTTACATTTACTTCTGTTTTGCTTAATTCTTTCATCAAACAATATACTAAAATGTTTAATGATTTAAATTCTCTTTTGTATTCAATTCTGTATTGCTTAATTCTTTCATCAAGCAATATGTTAAAATCTGTAAAGATTTAAATTGTTTTTTGTAGTCAGTTCTGTATCGTTTAATTATTTTTATCTAACAATATATTAAAATCTGTAAAGATTAATTCCACTTATATGTATTCATTTCTGTACTTCTTATTTCTTTAACAGTATGTAAAATGTGTAACGACTTAAATTCTCTTCTGTATTCAATTCTGTATTGGTTATTTCTCCCATGTAACAGTATATTAAAATTGTAACGATTGAATTCTCTTTTGTATTCACTTCTGTATCTCTTAATTATTTCATCTAACATTAAGTTAAAATTGTAACGATTTAATATTCACATCCTTTTTCTTATTTATTCCTGGTAACGTACTGTATGTTAAAATATGTAACGATTTAAATTCTCTTTTGTATTCACTTCTGTATCTCTTAATTATTTCATCTAACATTAAGTTAAAATTGTAACGATTTAATATTCACATCCTTTTTCTTATTTATTCCTTGTAAAGTATGTTAACATATGTAACGATTTAAATTCTCTCGTGTTCACTTTTGCATCGCTTAATTCCTTCATCTAACAATATATCTGTAACGAAATGTTTTTTTTTTGTTCACGTATGTGTTGCTTAATTATTTCACTTTTTATACGTTAAAAATATGGAATAATAAAAACGATCATAGTTTATTTGATTTCTCATCTTCTCTGCTTTAAAATCTGTAGCGATTTAAATATGTTATACGGTATATTTTAAGGTATAGCATAATTCTTTAATTCATCATACCGGTACGTTAACAATTTCTAACGACATAAATGTTTTATTTCTTTCCCGTATTCTTCAATTCTTTTATTTGGCGTAAGTCAAATCACTCTTGATAGTCTAGTGGTTGATCCGAATGACGCGAGCTCAAACCCAGCCGAGGGCGATAAAATCTTTAGCAAGACTTGCACCGAAAGAAGACTAAAGTTTAAAGACCCGTTAGAGGATATACGGTACGTAAAATAACCCTGTCTCTGACAGACAAATGCAGACAACATTTATCCGTAATTTCTCGCCCACGTTGAATTTCGACGCTGAATTAACCCCTGCAGCTGAAGGCATCGTTAAGCAAAATACTAGCACTACAAGTTCCACTTGGACTCTGCGAGATTCCAGTTCTAATTCCCGGTGTACAAAGCCGACTTCCATACAATGCAGCATATGATGTATTATCTCTCTATATTTGTTAGGACTCCAGACTGCTTCTGACACAGTACAGTCCCTCTCTTCTTCCGCGTTCTTTCAGGATTTCCATTTCCTTTCGGATAATTATTTTTCTCCATTCTTGCGATTCTATCATGTGCTATGCAAGTTACAAGAGAATTTCATTCTTCTGAAGTCGGAAATATTCCCTGAGATACTAGTTGTAACGTGATATATTTAAGTTACGAAGCATTCTTATTCAAATAAAAAAAACAGTTTTATACAGGGTGTCTTAGGAAGAATGTAAAATACTTCAGGATAACGTAGTTTCAGTTAATCCACATCGATTTAACCTGATACAACCTGCCTATGTCCGAAATGAAACGATTGGAAAGTTATTGATGAGCGAACTTTTAAATGGAAAAGGGCATTATAGACGTCTTTCTACGTTTTAGAACACTATGATATGATACAATATTGAAAATGCTACATCTTGTGTTGTTCCAATAAGTTTATTTCACAATTAAGTACAAATTCAGTAAGAAAAGAAAATAATTACCGGTACACAAGAGAGATTACAAAGGTCGCCTTCTTACGGATTCTATGAGTTATAAATTCAAATCAGGTACTAGTATCAACCTCAATGAAGCACTTGGTAGCTTGCCAGTTTCAGATAACATCCGGTAAACACGGCTTGATGAAACCCTTCGATTGGGAAAACGTCATCTGTATTTCCAACAGTATGAGAATACACGAATTAAATGTAAAGTGAACGTGTATTCAGTTGTATGTATGTGTATTGCGATGACGTTGTGGTGCTCAGATGCTGCCGTGTACAAAAGATCTGGCTAAGACGTCTAGTATAGTACATGGAACCGCAAGACGGTTGGGGAGAAATTGAGAGAAATATTGTATATAAGTATCTATAGGGTATATCGAAAGGTCAGGTCAATCTTTAAGAATGTGATTCAGGACCTTATTTGCAACAAAAATGCTAATATACTTTTTCAATATTCATCCCAGTTTCCGAGTTACACGAATATCACGTACCGTATCTATCCCCATTTGATTCCACACCTAATGGAGCTGTCTGCTTCAGAGAAGGTAGGCTAATTGTCAGTTGTCTAGCGCAGATGCTCAAAATTTCCCCCTATCGCACTAACACATGCTTCAGCAGGCCTTCTGATCTCTCGCTGCACATTATCCAATCCGTGCTGGTATATCTCCATTGCAGCCGTGTTAATCTTTGCAACGAGCTCTTCCCTGCTTGCTAGCTCCGTTTGGTATTCTTTCTCCTTCACGCAACCCCAGAGAAAGAAGTCCAATGGTGTTTAGGTCTGGGGACCGGGCTGGCCAGCCATTGGGATCACCCTTTCCAATCCATCTACCTGGAAAATGGTGATCTAACCATTTGCGTACTGGAAGTCTGAAATGTGCTGGAGCACTGTCTAGTTGATACCATAGTTGCCTGGATTAAGGATTGACCTGACCTCTTGATACACCCTGTATATGAAAGAAAACTTCACTTAATTATGTATGTACGTACTGATGGAATGTTTAAACTAGGCTTTTTCGCAAACTGTAAGCCAGTTGTGGAAAGAAAGAATGCAAGAATACCTTCAGCTTGCAAAAAAAGCTCTTACATTTTTATAATATTTGGAACTACATGTTTATGCAGAATAAGCTTCTCGTCTATGATTGCAATCAAAACAAAGAGATAATAATAATAATAATAATAATAATAGTAATAATCATCATCATCATCATGGACGGCAAGGATTAGACCTATCGGCCTGTTCCTTCTCAGAATTGTTAATGCCATTTTTTCAGAGGGGACCCCTTTCCTTCTTCCTGCAGGGTTATAACGAAGCACAGTTTTCGTTAATCTATTATTCGACATACGTTGTGCTACATGGTCCCTCCAATTTATTCTGTATCTTTCTATGATAGATGTAATTGATTCTAGTTTCAGTTCTTGTTGAATAGCAACATTTTCCTCTTGGTCCCACAGTGAGTATCCAGCCACAAATCGGAGAAATCTCATTTCGGATGACTCAATTTGTCGTAAGTGGTTTGATGTTAACGTTAATACTAGACAAATAATAATAATAATGATAATAATAATAATAATAATAATAATAATAATAATAATAATAATAATAATAATAATAATACTCCATCATTATATTTCAAAAGTTCGCTATCTATCCTTTGTGCAATCGAAAATCACAATTTCTCTGTCAACTTCTCGATTGAGCCTGAAAGTGTTTCTGTTGAATGTCTCGTGAAACCATAGCGACCTCTCACGCACTAAGTAGGAAACGTAGTATAAAAAGATTCAAAGATACAACATATAAGGCTTATAAGATCCGTATTAAAATTACCTTTATGCATTTAGATTCCTTGTACTTTCCTTTCTTCCTCTTCCTTTTTTCTCACATGAATATGACGGCCCAGTATCTGATTTTGATTAAATTTATATTGGTGTTTTTCCGAGACCTGCAAAATTTTTATACGGATGAATGGTAGGACTCCCATGATGATGATCTAACACGACGTCGATCCCCCACTCAAATCACCGCAAGTATCACAATAACATCCGATAAAATATCCATATTCTCTGCATGATTGGAATCTATGAGCAAGGTTTCCATTCAGCGTCATGGCTGCTTCTCAATCGTTATTTCCACCACAGCGAGAAACTATTAAATTGAAGGGTTCAGAGCCATAGTGGGCCAAGCGCCATTTATTAAAAACGTAGAAAGCAAGAGTTAAAGTTAAGTGAATACCATAGTTTAATGAATGTGTATACTTTATACAGGGACATCATTTTATTTTTACTTCAATTTTTATTGTACCTGAGTTTTTTAATGTATTTCACTCCCACCCCTTCTACTAATGAAGTTCCAACTGTCCTCCGCACATAACCAAGGCCCTATATAGTAAACAGTACTGAGTTAATGAGTATAGTACGTTCCAGAAATATGTTCGCGTTTTCCAGTGATGAAAGAGCTTGAATATTGAATCATATTTTCGCACAGGTACTGTCGTCCGTTTGCCTACGTCGCATTCCGATTTCCCCCACCTGCTTCTGCTCGCTCCTCTGTAAAGGCTAGTGGCTGGGCTGTCTTAGCTCTTTTCTGAAAACATTAATTTCTGTTAGAAATTGGAAGTCTACGTAAAATTATACAACTGTTTAAAATAACTTAAATAAAAGTGCCTCGTTAAGTAATTAACTGTCACGTGATTTCTCTCCCCTTCTACGAATCTGCGACATAAACACTTGGACGGACAGTAGATAGCATGTCTGAGTAATTTATCTGTGCTGGTCGAGCAGAAGTGAAGATTGAATTTACAGTACGTAAGTTAGTCTTTCATAGATTAAGTATAGAATTATTTCAACATGAGTTACTAGTACGAAGGACGAAACTGGTAATTGGAATTAGGTACAATAGTCTATAGTGAGATAATATGCACAAAAGAACTTAAGTCTGTATCGAAATTAACGGCAACCATTTTAAAAAAATGTTTAAATATCTATATTATGATTATTTTTCAATTCAACTTCATTCTCTATATTGTACGCTAATGTGCTGTAGACAATATAATATACACTGCATAATAAATACGTTCGCATGGATAACTCAGTTCGTGAGTAAAAAAAAAAACTTATTGTTAGTACAGTACTGTATTTTGATTAAAGAAAAACCTAATGAAAATTATCAAACTCAAAATTGAAATATTTCCTAGTTTACGTAAATGATGAACTACTTTTCTTTCCTCCTATACCTAGTAAAATGATTTGTTTGTATTTTACGGCAGTAGTCTATCATCGAACTCCAGTCGTGGAAAGGGGTAGCAAACGGTGTTTCTGGTTCTCAACCATTAATCCAAAGGTATAGCCAGGTTAATATTGAAAATGTTAGTAAAAATAAAATGATGTCGCTGTATTACTTGTTATATGTTTCCATTGAATTATGGTAATAACTTCATTTTAACCTTTGTTTTCTACGGTTTTAGTAAATGGCGCTTGGCCCACTATGGTTTTGAACTCTTCAATTGCACATCACTGAATTGAAAATTTCAAAGCATTCATTCGCAGGAATTTTTTTCCATATCTATCCTAGTTCTCTTCTTCGAAGGTATAAAAAATTTCTTGAGTTTTTGAGTGAAGTCATATATTAAAGTACAAACTCAATTATCAATAAAACATCTTCTTTTCTGTAAACAGAGTTTCTTTACCTGTTTGTTCACAGCCACGAATCCTTATAGAAGTCGTCACCTACATTATTTTCACAGACAGATCCGGGTCGAGTCACTGTATTGGCGAGAATCCTTGAAGGTGTCTACGATGACGTCATAACATCTCTGCTATTACATTCCACGAAACTGAATTATGCACAGAATAGAGTCTTAACGAGGTAGGTTCCAAAATATTGCGCTCAGAAAATAATATTCTATTTCGCGTTTATTTTGAGAACCTGTAATTTAATAAGTTCGTCGTGACTTATTGTCTGCCTTCGCGGTGTTGATGTATCATTATTATCATCACCACTACCATCACCATCACAGCACAGATTGGGCGGCCTGTTCTGCTCCCCACAGCAATTTGGAATAACTTATGTGGCCCTAGTCTTGATCTGTCATTCGAAGTTTTGGTCTTATTTACGTTTCTTCGTCCTATAGATTTACAGTGTAACTTTTTGTTGGGAATCCGATCTTCTTCCAGGCTTTCCAGATGTTGTGATCAGTTGTTTTTAATTTGTTCCACTCTTTGGTTTAGATTAAATATTTGTAGGTCTCTTCTGGCGTCTTGACTACTTCTCTGATAATAATAATAATAATAATAATAATAATAATAATAATAATAATAATAATAAAAATAATAATTATTTATTTAACCTGGCAGAGTTAAGGACATACGGCCTTCCCTAACACTCAACCAGGGGTAAAACTGTGTTACAAAAAAACACTACAAATTTACAAAGTACACTACAATTTTACACACAAACCTGAATAAGATATAATAATAAAATGTAAACAACAAGTAAGTAGAAATCAGAAATAATATATAACATACAGAAAGAAAGGAAAAAGCATAATAAAATGTGAACGGCAGGTCAAAATAAATGAGACATACAAAGTATAAAAAAATAAGACAATTACTGATAATAATAATAATAATAATAATAATAATAATAATAATAATAATAATAATAAATAAGAATAGAAATAATAATAACAATGATAATACTAATAGCAGTAATAAAATAGTGCAGTACAAAACATACAATGAAGACAATATTTTTAGGTACACACAGTAAGGAAAATTATGATTACATATATATCTCAACTTATCAATTATAGATATACCATTATCGGAAAATATGAAAATAAAATTATAAAATAAATTAAATATCACTAGAACATAACAAAAATGTGAATACGTGGAAACATGCAATACAACACTTGTCATAATAGTAAGTTAGTTTGGCAACTCGTCATAAGATAATTTTCTAACTTGGATTTGAAAGATTTCAATGTTCGGCAGCCCTTGACTTCAGGCGGCAGAGAGTTCCAGTGACGAGAGGTAGCAACAGTGAAAGATGAGGAATACAGGGATGATGTGTGAAGTGGAATTTCTAGCGAGTAGCGTGTATGTAGGGAGACTTCGGCCACCGATCTAAAAAACGCATTTCTGCAGACTATCTTATTTATATTTATTGTCCTTTATAGAGATCCAAGTTTCTGCTCCATTTGTAAGTACTGGGCCGCCAATGTCATGCAGAACTTTAACTAAATTTCTATTCTTGCTCTTTATTTATTTTTTCCGAATTCTTCGACACAATTGTAATCTAATCAGTTTTCTTTCCATATATAGAATGATTCAGAAGGAATAGTAAATAATTTAAGGGGTTGTAACATGGACTATTCTGAGTAAAAATGTTCATATACCATATTTATTTACTTATCAGACTCTCTCGAATATATATTTAATTGGTGACCGCAGCCCAGTATCGGTAATTCGACATACAACAAACAATTAAAGGGACACTGAACAAAAAAAAATATTTGTCATATCGTCGTTGTTCCTGCAATAACTCCTATGTGACATATTTATCGATTTTCAGATTGTTTCTCTATTAAATAACTTAAATAGTGATGCAGCAAATAATAAAATCTCCTATGTGTATTCTTTCTTTCGAAAATGTAAGAATTCACGTCTCCTATGTGAGTCATTCCACGTCAAATCGCACAGCAATAAAACACGACCTTCTCGGAAATGGTCGAATTTTTTTTCATGAATTCCAGACATCAAGTAAGGAGACCCGTATTGTTTTATTTTCACAATTGTTAATTATTTGTGTAGTTATGACTATTTGAAGTTACGCAAATTATGCGCGCACTGTTACATAAACTCACTTGGAACTCTGTGTCTACATATAATTGAGATTTGCGGTTTGGCGCATTTGAAAGACTAAATACAACACTTTTTATTACTTTAGGCCTATCACAAATAAATTTAAAATTTGGCCTATTTTTTTAATCATTTCTTTTTGAAAGCAAAATTACTATATTAAATAGCCAAGTTAAAAATCTGAAAAAAAAAAAAAAATGTAGACTTGTTCGCTGATGTATTATCTGTAAACTACTGCATTTATAAATATGGGATCGGCACCCATACATTTGTAACAAATTATTTTCCGGAGGCATGCACGCGCTCGCGATGCCCAGCTAATGAACTGCTTGCAGCCATAGGCTGGAAGGCTGCCCGGGGAAAGTTTTACGAAATCCCCCGTTGCATCTGAGGTCATCATACTAATCATCAAATGATTAATACCTTAAGGAACAGTTAATATCTTATCTAAAATTATTTTATTATTGTCAGCTCAGCTAAGAGGGGAAGCCCTTCACAGTGCTGTATGTTTATACTGTAATATAGCCAAGTGTTTGATGATAGCAAGGCTGGGTAAGGCAGTAAACTTTATGGCAGTAAACAGATGGCAGGAGACAAAATATAGAAGAGAAAAATAATCGGTTTGGGTTTGAATTTCACGGAGTGACGTGAGTGATGGTAAAGATCGCGTAATATATAACAAGTGTTTAACTGTTTGATTGGTCACAAAAAAAAAAAAAAATTTCTAACGTGTCATTTATATTTTGTCCATTGAATAAGCACAAAAAACCACACTGAAAATTTGCAGGCCAGATACCATAATCTAAAACCAATAACTGGCACATTAAAATTACATTCTTTCATTCCGTTGTCAAAAACTGAAGATTTAGTAAAACAATTTTCTTTCATGAAAGAAGGTAGGCGAATGAAAATTTAAAGTGTGAATGAAAAGAAACATTTAAAAAGCATAATGTACAAATACACTCAGGGACAAAAAAAACCGGACACTGCTATATTTGCTTGTATTTTGTTGCCAATTATTTCAAAATGAAACAAAACCCATTTAAACAAAATAATGTTTCATTTAGCACCTTATACGACAACATTTGAAAAAAAAAACTCTGATGAGAAAATTTACAAAAAATTACAAAGGGCGTATAACTATGGCATCGTTTGGTCTAACTGTTTTTTTCATTTTATGGTGCCTTAAACATTAAAAAATCTTTTTAGTAACGGGTATTACCCCCTCTGGCTTGAATAACTGCATCCATACGTCTTGGCATGCTCTCAATTTGGTTAGCAATGTCTTCTTGAGGAATAAGTTCCCATTCTTCGCCAAGTGCTCACCTCAACTCTTGTAACGATTCTGGTCTCGGTCGTCTATTCTTAACACGCCGTCCCAGCATGTCCCACACGTGTTCAATTGGGTTCATGTCTGTACTCCTTGCTGGCCATGGAAGAACATGGATTCCCACTTCTTGGAGATAATCTCCGACCGCATGGGCAATATGCGGCCGTGCATTATCATGCATTAAAACAAAATTATCGCCTACAAATTGGCCAAATGGCACAACATGATCAGCCAAACATTCATTTATATACCTATCAGCTGTTAGTCTTCCATTTTCAACAAAAATCAACTCTGTACGAGCATCCGTACACACTCCTGCCCAAACCATCACTCCACCACCTCCATAGGCACATTTTCGGAAATGCAACACTGTGAAAATCGTTCTCCCCTCCTTCTCCAAACTCTTTCACGTCCATCAGGTGAGCACAGATTGAAACGGGACTCGTCGGTGAACAGAACACAGCTTCACTGTCCATTTGTCCAATCCCTGTGATCATTTGCAAAACGCAGTCGTTCAACTCGATGCATCCTGAGAAGTCTGGGACCAGTTGCAGGTCTACTTGATATCAGTCCACTTGCTTTAAACCTCCTTCTAACTGTTTTGGCCGAAATTGGGCGTCCATGCATGTTAACAAATTGCTGGGCTACACTGGTAGCTGGCAGGTTGCGCTCCCTAAGAACTCTCAACACCATATACCTGTCTTCATTTGGATTTGTAGCTCTTAGACGACCCGAACCTGGTCTTCTGGTATATTCTAAGGTCTCTCTATACTGTTTTATGGCATCATGGGTTGTGCTTCTAGCCATATTCATAACATTTGCAATGTAACGTACACTGCGTCCATCATCGTAAAGGGCTACAGCTCGAGCCACATCTTCAGGTCGCATCTTGTTTTAAGACAAATGTTACAACCCCACTTAAACACAGAAAATGTAAAAATAAAGAAATAACGAATGATAACGATAATGAAGCACAAAACGGTTGAGACAAAATTGTTGTAGCTGAAACTCCGAAAGCAAAATTGGAATATTTGGTTGTAATGGCTTGTTTATAAAACAAAAAACAATCAACAATGTATACACGTCTCCATAACAACAGATGGCTACCATAATATTGTATGAGAAGATAATGTTTTGCAAAATACCAGCAAATATTAAAGTGTCCGGTTTTTTTTTGTCCCTGAGTGTATTTCAAGATATCATAATAAGTAGATTAGCAGCGTTTCCTCGAGTGACTTGATCCGTACTGGGTGTAATGTTGCAACGTTCAGTCAATCATCCAGCGCCGATAAACCTCCCAGCACGCTTTAACGCTTCCCGTCCACTGCTGCTGCACCGACCGCTACACATTGTGTTGTAAGTAACTAAATTTACATTAAACTATTGGAGATCCCATTCTGATTTTTTCTGGAATTATTAAGAATACTTTAGTGCACCTAGAAAGAATTTTTTTAGATTTTTAGTAGGGCTATTTCACATTGATATATAACTTTTAAAAATTGAATTATAAAAAAAATATTTGCAATAAATATATTAAAATTAGTTAGTAAATATTTAATAAAAGACAGTACTTTAAGCTTTTAAATGCATTTAAAAAAAATTTAACATCAATATCGTCAGAAATATGACGCTTTAAATGTTGCATTGTGCGACATTTTTAACGAATTTTAACATGTAATATTTTAAAAACATGTGGACTTAGGAGGAAATAAAAATACACTTGTTGATTTATTAGAGTCATACAGTTGTTAAAAAAAATATAAACGCAATCAGAAATATGAAGGTCAAAATTTGTATAATTTTGTGCGATTTGACGTGGAATGACTCATGTACGGCTGCCATAGGATGAATAAATGTGTTCTTGCTGCGTACTAAAACATTTTATAGTTTGTACATAGGAGTTATTGCAGGAACAACGACGATATACTGTAGACCACAGGGAGCTGATGACAACACTGAAAAGTGCAGCTCAAAATATCAAATGGTTCTCAATATACGAGCGAAGGAATTTTATTCACCACTGCTGCTGACGTCACACTGCCGCACCCATTGCTTACGTTGTGTAAACTCGCAGCTGCTTAACGTTTTTTTCTAAAAAGTAGAACGGTGTTTTTCGCGATTTTGATATGAAGTATAGTGAATGTAACGTGATTAACTAAAGCAAAAATGGACTCGCTGCGGTGCGGTTAACTAAAGCAAGAATGGACTCGCTGAGGTACGGTGTGGCGCGGCAGTGTAACGTCACCCGCATCGTCAGTATCCACGTTTAGAGGTATTTTGTTTGGAAATCATTAGTCGTAGAAAGGTCTAGTTTACGCCATTGTATGTATAATTAAATGCATGTTGTTAAGATCATATCATCCCAAAATGTGATTTTTAGATTAATGACGCTCTAATGTAGAAGTTATTAATTATAAACAGTTGAAACATCATTTACCCACCCAAATTATGAAAGGACAAGCTGAAAATATCTACCTTCTTATTCAAAATATTTTCTGCGCCTATTTAAAAACGAACGCATCGCTTACTGCAGTTATTGCTGAGAAATGGAGGCGACGTTTTTCCGAAAACTATTTTTCGGTTATTTTATGGTATGTGGACTATTTTTGTACACTTTTTTTGTCCTCCGACATAACTCCTTGTCACTTTAGTCTCTGGAAACCTGTCTCTGGTCGGTTTTATACTATAAAATTAGGAATTCTAGATGATTTAAAATATTGAATTGCTCTGAAATAGTGAATAATTTTTGTTATTGGTGATTGAATTCTCTCAATTCCGAGGACTTCAGTTTTATTTGTGGATACTTCTACTTTATATTGTGTCACTACTTTGTTAAAATTATAAATTGCTAAGGCTGTGTGATGTATCTTGTCTCACTGTAAAAAGAGAGAGAAAGGAGACATGTCTTACTTCGTCTGTATTGTTATGGTAATGGGGGGGAGTGGAGCAATGACGTCCATCCATCCAGTGGCGGAAGGGACTAGTTGATACATTCTGTAGCACAAAATAAAATAACAAAATATCTCTCTTCGTACTGTGTAGTTCCGTCACTGAGCTTGTCTTTCAAGAAACTGAGTTCCGGTAGCCTGTACAATAACAAGATTTTGAAAGGAATCCTGAAAATTTACAACCCTTCTATAATCTCCACCCTCATTTGAAGGGATTTGGTTTTATTGCTACTGAGACAAGATAAACCTTACCAGGTATAAGCGCAAAATGTTCTGAGATAAAATTACTAATTCGTGTACAAGGGGAAATATGTTCAGATGTTGTAGTTTAAAAGACATCATCATCATCATCATCATCATCATCATCATCATCATCATCATCATCATCATCATCCACAAGGTCTAGGCCACTTGGCTTGTTTCGTCATTAGGAGATATAACACATTCTTATGTTGTTAAAATCGTTTTACTATCTCCTTCTCGATCTTCCAATCTCTCTTGTTCCTGTAAGACTAGAATACAATTTTTCTGGGAAATTTGTCATCTTCATCTTGTTTATATGTTCAAAGCAGTCTATTTCTTGGTTTACTATTACCTCTGTTAAATGAAATATAGTTTGTTCTTTCCTTATTTGTGTGTTTATTTGGTCTGTTCTTCTACAGCCTGCCACTGTTCTTAGATATTTCATCTCAGCGGACTCAGTCCTTCTTTTATCAGTTCTATTCGTTACCCAGTTTTCACAACCGTACATTAAGCTTGTAACTACCATGAGCTTATAAAATTTAATTTGAGTCTCTCTTTGAGGTTTATACATTAAATTTATACTTATCGTTCCACAAATCATCTGGAATCTATTCAATTTTTTATTTATATCGTCTTTATAGTGGTATGAAACATCGCAACCTAGATAACAGAAAATTTTCACCTGCTTTATGGTGCTATTGTTAATAACTGTCTTCATCCTCACGTGATGTTTGCCTTTAAATGCCATTTATTTTGTTTTTTTTTTCAGTTGATATTTCCACATTATAATTATTCATCATTTTATGTACGGTAATTCATTTGCTGCTATTTTCAATTCTTCTTCCGTTGTTGCTAAAATCACCTGATCATCGGCAAATAAAATTGCGTCTAAAATTACAAGTTCAATTTTAAAATGTTTTAACTTTATCTACCATTCATTAACGGCTTCTTCGATATACTATATTGTAAATATTGTAAATAGTGCGGGAGACAAAGGGGAGCCTTGTCTGACTCCTTGATTTACATTAATATATTTTAAAAGATATATAAATACAAAATGATCCAGATAAAAATAACACTTAGTAATCAGATAAATTAATGAAGATGATACTGTAACATTACTCTCCCTATGCTCACCTACAATTAAGGAAAATTTGGTCATAAGTAGAGTCGATAAAAATAGAACCAGCAGAGATAAGATTTATACGTTCAGCAGCCGGGTTAAAGGGTTAGGTACAGCTTACAGCAGTAACATTTTGGAAATATTCAACATTTTTTCCTCCATTACTGTATCTTGTACAATAATGAAAATTAGTATGCGTAAAACACTGTCCTTTTGCTGTAAGAAAAAAATGTTTTTACGATTTAAAAAAAATATTCACATTTTTTTTTTCAAAATTCAGTTCACTGTGCAGTGATAAAGCGTTTCCCACATAATTAAAAAACTATCCAACATTCTGTGATGAAATTGTTTGTGTATATTTATACATGTTATATTTGCAATATGATGCAAGCTCACTTCTCTACCTTTGGTAGATTGTCTGATAAAAATAAATTCATTTAAAAAATGGTCAAATACCAGTATTTTCTTCTAACACAAAATAAAAAAATATTATGTATTAAGGAATGTAGTTCAAAGACATTAAACATTAGTTTCGGAAATAAGATAAAAGAGAGAGAACATGAAAAAGTTAACAAGTTTATGAGTTACGAGGGAAACGCTTCATCACTGCACAGTAAATTGCCACCATTCTGAATTTTGAAAAAAAAATATATATATATAAATATTTTTTTAATCGTAAAAGTATTTTTTTCATATAGCAGAAGGACAGTGTTCCACACATACCAATTTCCAGTATTGTACAAGATATAGTAATGGAGGAAAAAAAAGTTCAATATTTCCAAAAATTTTACTGCTGTAAGCTGTATCTAACCCCTTAACTCTTTTAGAAAATAAAATATATATCAGGGAAAAACCGAATATCTTTAATTTAAACGAAAGAATTGAGGAACGAAAACAATAGTGGTATGATCATATCAAAAGAATGAATGAAGAGAGAGTACCGAAAATTATATTACTGTTTAAATTAGAAGCAAGACGAAATCCAGGAACACCAAGGCAAAAATGGGAAGAAATCTTTCGCAATCACAATAGACCATGGCTTAAGAATTGAAGTTGATGACGAAAATATAAAATCGTAAGAAATTTTCTTAGGAGTTAAGATGTTTACATTAACTGGGCTTATTCTATGGTACATCCCATGGTTCATTGTGCTTGTGTTAAAACTGAAATAGGGCTTCTTACCCTTGAGCAAGTACAATGCTCTGCATTGTAACCAGCGTTTTAGTATGTTGCGATCAATGTCTCAAAATCAATTAAGGAAGATTGCTTGTTACTCGTTTGTTGACCTTGTATAACCCTGCACTGCACAGATTTCAGTAGGCATATTCACCGCGAAACGCTCGGATTACATTGCCCTCACCTCAAGGACAATTTCCGCGAGAATATCAAATAACAACAAAATGTCATGGAACTGAAAGAGCCAATGTCTTGAATACCTTTAACGTCATTGACGGCTCTCGAGACGTCTTTTCAAACACCAATATGATTTCACATTACAGTTTCCATTTGTAAACATACTATTGTTGTAAATGTCGCAATGATATTCAAATTGAAAACATTATGAGTCAAAATATTTTCGTGAAGACTTGATAGGTGAAAACTGAGCAAATATACTGGAAAAAATATACAGAATGAATCGTAAGTCATCATCATCATCATCATCATCATCATCATCATCATCATCATCATCATCATCATCATCATCAGCCACATGGTTTAAGCCTTGTTTGGCTCGTTCCAGTCTCATGAAGTATATAAATTTTAAAATTGTTGAAGTCATCTTTTCCTGGGTCTACCTATGTTTCGTTTATCAGTTGGTCTGTAGTCGAATATTAATTTAGGAATACGGTCTTGAGTCATTCTTTCAACGTGTTGCTTCCATTTATTCCTATATTCTGTCAATTTTTCAATTAAATTGAATATATTCACTTCTAGTCTGATGTCTTCATTGCGTTTCTTGTCTAAGAGAGTATAACCTGCTATACTCCTAAAAAATCTCATTTCTATCACCTCGATTCTTTTTTCTTCGGAGTTAGTAAGAGTCCAGAATTCAGAGCCGTATAGCAACATAAGTACTGCCATAACTTTATAAAATTTTAATCTTGTTTCTTTTCTAGTATATTTAAAGTTCTTTTTATTACCCCACGGAAATCATTAAATTTGTTTACTCTACTTGTAAAACCTTCTTTTCTTGCATATGAGATATTGCAGCCCAGATAATTAGAAGTATTAATTTGTTCTATCAGTCTTCCATTCAACACGATTTTTGCTCTAATTGTTTCTAATCCTCTAAAGGCTAACACTTTTTTTTAGTAGTCGATATAGTTAAGCTATTTTTTTTGCTAATTTTGTTTAATTTAAATATTGCCATTTGTAGGTCATCTTCGGAAGTACAAATTAAAACCTGATCATCGGCAAAAAGTACCGTACCTAAATTTATGTTCTTTATTTTAAAATGTACTTTCAAATCCATCTGCCACTTCAGCACGATGTCGTCCATACATACATTAAAAAGTGACGGTGACAATGGGCACCCTTGTCTTACTCCTCTATTTATATTGGCTATTTGTTGTCCTTCTTTACAATCAATTACAATTTGGTTATTAGTGTACAAATTTCTTATTATTGTTACTAAGTGTTGTGGTATGCCTTTTTGTTGCATTATGTCCCACAGCTTCTTTCTATTAACTTCATCAAACGCTTTTTCATAATTTATGAATGCCATAAATGTTGGTAAATTGAATTCCCTGTGTTTTTCAGTTATCTGAGAAACAGCGAATATGCAGTCAGAACAGTATCTTCCTTTTCTGAATCTGAACCGTAAGTAATCTCACTCATTTCAGCCGGTTATTCTTTGAGATATTTCAAACAGAAAAGTTTAATACAATTTTACTCGTTTTTGCTTCCATTTCGAGAAAAAATTGTTTTATATTAAATATTTCATGGCGTGTTTTTGAAAAGCAATTGACTGAATTCCCAATATACACAGTCAATTAAAAAGTGCAGTGTACAATAATAAATAATTGGAAGAATTTTAGTTTTGCCCTTTAACTATGTAGAAATTCGACCCTAACAAATTTAACTTTTCGTCCTTAAAAAGAATTTTAAAATGTTGCATTTGTTAGGATCAAATTTCTATATATTTAAAGGATAAAACTAAAATTATTTCAATCATTTATCACCATAATAGATAAATCTTTTAAACTGACTGAGCATATTGCAAATTAAATCAATTGCTTTTTCAAAACATGCTATGAAATGTTTCATATAAAACAATTTCATCTTGGAAAGGAGGTAAAAACGAACAAAATTGTATCAAATTTTTTGTTTGAAATATCTCAAAGAATAAGTCCCTGAAATTAATGACATTACTTATGATTCACCCTGCATATATATAGGAAGAGTACTTTCATGATTTATGCTAAAAAGATCTATTATTATTATTGTTATTATTATTATTATTATTATTATTATTATTATTATTATTATTACAAGTAGATCTTTAATATATACTCTAATGTGTGTGAGCGCACGCACACACATATTAGAACGTCCGTAATTTCATTGAAAAGAAATCTGGACATCACTGACCCTAGTGGTAATAGAAGCTTGTAGTGTATGACAGAACAAGCATATTCTCTCATTGAACATTTCTAAGCAAAGTTTTAGCACTTCTGAAGTTATGTTCAATTAATTTCCAATCTCGTTGAGAAATTAATGTAACTTAGCATACATCAGTTGACTGGTTTATTGAATTTAATAAGGAATTATTAAATCAGATACTAAATCAATATTACAGAAACGTAAGAAGAAAGAAAAAACAATCATTTTGTTTAATTTCTTTGCCGTCAATTACTTGAAGCTGTCACAAAATGACAAAATTCTACAACATGATATACTGTAGTTACAACAATCCTTTCTTCTCTTCTCTGGGTAGTTTCAATCATTAGAACTTTCCAAAATTCAGAACACATAAATCCATTTAATAAAGGGGTGAGTCAGTTACAAATCAAAGCAGCGTCCAACATTTTTAATAAGGTGTCTGAAACGATCACAGATGGCAGTATTATCCACGTGTCAAGATGGTATGGTTTATTCTCACTCAAACCTTTGGTCCTGCTGGCCCTTCACATTATAGCATTCGGGCCAGAAGTCCTTCCATATACTATTTACAACTTGCACAATACCCGATGTTAATGACCGACACCTCTTCATCATTTAATGTTCATCCACTATGTCTTTCATGTTCGTTCACCACACTTCCTATATTTCTGGGTTTATTAAATATTCATTCTTTCCCTCTAATCCTACCTTCTACTATTTCCTATTCCTAATAACAACATAACAATTACTTTTTCTACTCTGCATTTTCACAGACCCAACAAATCATTTTACTGTACTATAGTCTTAACTAGGCCTACCCTCTAGTATTTGCTTTACATCTATCTATATTACTTCTTTGTCCTACTGATACCTATCTAGTCTAGTCCTACTTTTAGCTCCTCTACTCTTCCTATCTTTACAGTACGTCCTACTCTTTCCTACTAATTAAATAAACTTATCATGACCCTTCTCATACTTAAACACTATTGACCCATATTCACTGCACCCTTAATTAATCCTTCATTCCACTGACACATCATTTCCTTAGATTGTATGCTGGTTTGTCCTTGCTGCTCTCCGCCTTATTTCCTCTAACTGCTCTATTTACCTTCTCTATACTTTCACTTCTTACTCCTAACCCCTCTTTCTTATCCCTATCGCCTTTCTTTTGCACCTTAACCTTTCCCAGATGTTGGCTCACGTTGCCTTCATTTCTTTCGCTGACACCACACACGTCTACATTACCGCTCTTATTCGTTTGACACATTACACTCTTGTTGTGACCTTAGATGATCGATGTACACATAAGCGGAAAAGCGAAACAAAGATGCGACAGCTGCAAGATGGTGCTCTGTAAGATTAGAACATTGTCGAGCAAACTCTCTGTTGTGCGAATTTCCTGGGAAAATGTCTGGAAGCAAAGGATGTTCATAAAGTACTGCTGCCCGTGTATGGTGTGCACTGCCTGTCATGTCATGCTGTCTATTATAATTGGGTGCAGAAGTTCTCTGAAGGGCGGACAAGGTATTGAACACCATGCCGTTCGGCCAGTCGAAATTAGTAAGGAGAAAAATGTGTAACAGGTTGGTAACCAGATCTGAGAAGATAGGATGAAGAGGACAATATGCTAGCCCCGATGGACAATGGTGATGAATGAGTCTTGGGTGCATCATTTCTAACTCGAGAAAAAGACTGCATCAATGCTTGGATCAAGTAGCCAATAGTACACTTGTCTAGAGATACCGCCATCTTGCAACTGCTACTTCTTTGTTTCGCTTGTTCGCACATCGATAATACTGGCACCTAATGGTGGTAGCTACAGGCGTCTCAATAAATCGGTACTTCAATTTGTAACTTACTATCTTCCTCGTAATAATAATAGTAATAGTAATAGCAATAATAATAATAATAACAATCAATAAGATTAAAAATAACAATACAATTGTCGAAAATGGAGAAATTTTAACAAATATACGCTAAAATAGGCCTACACTTTACAATAACACCGAAAAATGTAGAAATATGGAGTTGCAATATGTAAGCCAGATACATATATTTACTTTCATTGACAATAGAAAGAATAACTTTAGTATTTAACCTTTTTCATAATAATAAGGAAGCTATTATAATATTTGTGAGTAATGTGGACTCTGTGGCTTTACGAGCAACAGAAGCGTATGGATATAATTCACGAGAGATGAGTTCGTTAATCCCTAAATGGCTGTTGTTTCCATTATAAAGCGCAGATGGTTCTGCTTTTGACAAACAGAATCGCTTTGCCTTGCCACTGTCTAACTTTCCTTATTTATTATAACTTCGTACACTCTATCAACATTTTCTATCACAGTTCACTTCCGGCATGGCGACGTTCGTCTTTAGTTCTAATATTGTTTCGAACCGTGGCTATTGTCACTGACTTCCTGTTCTCTCAGACATATGACGTTTCTTTTAGTTTTCAATTAGGAGTAAAGTTCTAAAATAAATTGTGGTCATTTAAGTTATCGAGGGTAGTATATATCAACCCATAGTTGAGCGAAGTTTGTATATAACCTGTTCCCACACGGAAGTACTACGCTATTTACGGATGTAATCACATCATTTATATAAAAAACACAATGGTAATTTAGAACAAAGGGTTAATATTTTCCAGTGATGTCCCATCAAGAAAGTACATTTGTTCATATAAAACATTTAGTCACTGTTATGGCACAATAGATAGCATGTAGTTACGCTTCCCAACCAAATGGTCTGTAGTTCAATTCCCGGTGTGGGCGGAGATTTATATGAATCCCAGAGGACTGGGTGTTTGACTTTACCTTGCACGTGTTCCCTGAGTCCCCGCGGTGACCCCATGCTGTCGACCACAGATAGAAAAGGCCGCAATGTGGGAGAGTTTGGTGTCTGTACAAAGATATATCCTTCCTCGCACCGCATTGGAGCGTAATTCTATAAACAAGGATAAGTTCATCAGGACAAAGATAACCTTTAATGAAGATATCAACATTTCTTATTGTACCATAAAGAAGTGGGCAATACATAAAATACAGATTAGATCAGATTAGGCCTACATGATTATACGGTTCCCAGGCGTTTCACCCACATGAATTTCATCCATTACCTATTCGTCTGCTCTTATTTTTGGTTCACACTAGCCTTTTCGCCTTTGTAAGTATATGTACATTCCATTTTCTTCCACCTATTTTGTTCATCGACAAGGATTTTTTCGTCCTATAATCTCACGGCCATAGCAAATAATAATAATAATAATAATAATAATAATAATAATAATAATAATAATAATAATAATAATAATTTATTTATTTATATATTATTAATATTTGTGTGCTGAACAACAGCCAGAGGCCAATTGTAGTTCAGCACAGTATACAAACAGAAGATACAAAGGTGCAAAACAAAATAAATAATATCTTAAATAAACAAAAACATACATAAATAAAATTGAGAACAAGAACAGTAAAAACTAATAATCAAAACGAAACTAAACCTTAAAAGGATCTATATTGTGCCCATGCAAATTGGCATATTTTATGCATCTACAGGCTGGAGAAAGTGATTTTGAATTTCTGTTATAAAAATATTTTTGGAATCTTAAACCTTTTGTAGGAATACGAAGGATAATATTGTTTATGATAGACTCACAATCAATATCACCCTTGATAACTTTGCAAAAAAATTGATAATCAAGATTTAGACGCCTAGCATAAAGGCTACAACAGTTAAAATATTTACAGGTAATCTCATAGTTAAAGTCAGTGGAATTGGGTATATATCGAAAAGCACATAAGGAAATAAATTTTCTCTGAATATTTTCCAATTTAATCGAATCGGTTGAAGTAATGGAATTCCAGGCTATAGATGCATATTCAAGTTTAGATCGAACCAAAGTAAAGTATAGAATTAATAGTGACTCTGGAGTAGAAAAAGAATAAGTTATAGACTTTATTAAACCAAGCATTCTTATTGAATGATTATAAATATATTGAACATGATCGTGAAAGTATAATTTAGAATCGAGTAGTACACCAAGATCTTTAATAGAATTTTTCCTAATAATAAAGACGTTATTAAGAGAATAATTAAATTTTATGGAAGTAGTTTTTCGAGAGTACGAAATGACAAAAGTTTTTGTTTCATTAATTTTCATTCCATTATTGTCAGACCAAAGTTCAATAGAGTTAATATCATTTTGAAGAGTTGGCAATCGGCAGAACTATCTATTAAGCGAAAGATTTTGAGATCATCAGCAAATAACAGGTAGTTTGAACTTATTCTTTTACATATGTCATCAATAAATAATAAAAATAATAGAGGGCCCAATGTAGATCCTTGGGGAACTCCACATAAACAATTAAATGGGTCCGAGAGAGAATCACCTAGACGAACACAACATTGTCTATTAGTTAAATAGTTTTCAAACCAGCTCACATAGTTAGAAGAGAGACCAAAGTTTTTAAATTTATTTATCAAAATATTGTGAGGTACAACATCGAACGCTTTGCTAAAATCGATATAAATTGAGTCAATTTGACCTTGAGTTTCAACAACAGGCATAACAAGATTAAGGTAGGATACTAAGTTTGTAGTTGTTGATTTACCTTTAGTAAAACCATGTTGGGCTGAATTAATTTTATTCTTAACATAAAATGAAACATGTTTGTGGATTATTTTTTCAAAAATTTTTGAGAAATTGTTTAATATTGAAATAGGTCTATAATTGGAAACAACATTTTTTTTACCATTCTTAAAGATAGGAATAATGGATGCTTCTTTCCAAAGCATAGGGTATGTACCGGTTAATAAACTTAAATTAAATAATAAAAGTTAAAATGGGTATTAGAATATTATAACATGCCTTAATAATAAAATTAGGAATGCCATCAGTGTCCTTGGATTTATTAGGTTTAAGCTTTTTTATGGCTAATGAAATGTCATCAACTGTAATTTTAGGTAAGGATAAGAAGTCAGTAGAATTATACTCCAACAAACAGAGATTAGAATTAGGCTGTTTTTGAATCGATTTAAATTGATTAGCAAATGCATTAGCAATTTCTTTCTGATCAGTAATGTGAACCCCATTTATTAATAATTCGGTGGGATAATTATTGGATTTACGAAAAGATTCTACGTATTTCCAAAATTTCTTAGGTTCATTCTTCAAATTTTCATCAATGGATTGTAACCATTTAAATTTATCAGATTTAATCATAGCTTTAACTTGTTTTCTGTAATTGGAAAAAAAATTAAGTAATCACCTTGAGAATAATTTATGATAATGGTGATCAGTTTTGAATTTCTTAAAATTTCTATTCTAAGAAAAGAAAATTGAGGTAAGATTTAAAGTGATTATGACCGAAATCAGGTGGGAAGAAATGATTTCCAATTAATAAATTAATACCATCAGCCATTTTAATTTCAATCCAAACACATTAATTAATAATTTCTAAATCATATCGCCGACAGGTAAAAGATAACTGGTTGTTAATCGCTGTTAGGACTCCCCCACCTCTTTTTTTATTGGTGTCCTCGTAGGTTCTGTCTGCTCGAAACACAGTATAATTGTTAGGGAATAAATTGGTATTTAATACTGATTCAGATAATCATGTTTCAGTAAGACAGATAATGATATCATTATTACTTACTACATTTTGAAAAAAATTCATCAAATTTTGTATTAAGGCCACGAACATTTTGGTAAAATATCTCAAGATGATTATTAGAACTGTGCATTGAGAGTTAGAGAATAATATTAAGAGGCATTAACCCTAGAATCAACAGAAGTATCTGGAATAATAATAATACTAATAATAATAATAATAATAATAATAATAATAATAATAATAATAATAATAATAATAATAATAATCAAATACATCATGGTAGTCCACACCTGTGGAGTACCGGTTAGTGCCGTCTGGCCGCGAAACCAGGTGGCCCCGGTTCGATTCCCGGTCGGGACAAGTTATCTGGTTGAGGTTTCTTCCGGGGTTTTCCCTCAACCCAATATGAGCAAATGCTGGGTAACTTTCGGTGCTGGACCCCGGACTCATTTCACCGGCATTATCACCTTCACCTCATTCAGACGCTAAATAACCTAAGGTGTTGATAAAGCGCCGTAAAATAACCTACTAAAAATCGTTACATCATGGTTTATTTCCAAGAAATCAAAACTGTTCTCTTCACCTCTTTCTGGGTCTGCCAAGGTACCTTCTTCCTATACTTAAAAAGGCTGTTTTTATACCAAATTACCCAAACCCACCCTATAACATCTACCTGCAATAGAAAGGGCCACAATATGAGTGAATCTAAACTTGGTATAAATATATTATCTTCCTTACATCACACTGTCTTGTAAGGTGATACAAAAGGCGTCCTTTCATTTTCCTGGGAAAAACCAGTTACTCAACCTAAAGAGTGCTGAAGAATCTCGAAAATGTTTTGGAAATCATGAAGCCTTTGCCTGGGTTTTAACATGGGCACTTGGAATCACGTAGTCCCTCAATCTACCAACAGAGCTAATTAGAA
This sequence comes from Periplaneta americana, assembly GCF_040183065.1. Lineage (NCBI taxonomy): Eukaryota > Metazoa > Arthropoda > Insecta > Blattodea > Blattidae > Periplaneta > Periplaneta americana. The sequence continues at coordinate 131,343,354 of NC_091128.1, read as the reverse complement.
ATACTATTAAAATTATTAAATTACTATTTTAGGAGGATTTATCGTAAAGTGATTATTTTGGTAAATGTGGAAAATGTTTTGGAAATCATGAGGCCTTTGCCTGGGCTTTAACATGGGCACTTGGAATCACGTAATCCCTTACTCTACCAACAGAGCTAATTAGAAATACTATTAAAATTATTAAATTATGATTTTAGGAGGATTTATCGTAAAGTGATATTTTGCAAAATGTCGAAACTGTTTTGGAAATCATGAAGCCTTTGCCTGGGCTTTAACATGGGCACTTGAAATCTCGTAGTCCCTCACTCTACCAACAGAGCTAATTAGAAATACTATTAAAATTATTAAATTACGATTTTAGGAGGATTTATCGTAAAGTGATTATTTTGGTAAATGTCGAAAATGTTTTGGAAATCATGAAGCCTTCGCCTGGGCTTTAACATGGGCACTTGGAACCACGTAATCCCTTACTCTACCAACAGAGCTAATTAGAAATACTATTAAAATGATTAAATTACGATTTTAGGAGGGTTTATCGTAAAGTGATTATTTTGGTAAATGCCGAAAATGTTTTGGAAATCATGAAGTCTTTGCCTGGGCTTTAACATGGGCACTTGGAATCACGTAATCCCTCACTCTATCAACAGAGCTAGTTAGAAATACTATTAAAATTATTAAATTACGATTTTAGGAGGATTTATCGTAAAGTGATTATTTTGCTAAATGTCGAAAATGTTTTGGAAATCACGAAGCCTTTGCTTAGGCTTTAACATGGGCACTTTAAATCACGTAGTCCCTCACTGTAACAACAGAGCTAATTATAAATACTATTAAAATGATTAAATTACGATTTTAGGAGGATTTATCGTAAAGTGATTATTTTGGTAAATGTCGAAAATGTTTTGGAAATCATGAAGCCTTTGCCTGGGCTTTAACATGGGCACTTGGAATCACGTAGTCCTTCACTCTACCAACAGAGCTAACTAGAAATATTATTAAAATTATTAAATTACGATTTTAGGAGGATTTATCGTAAAGTGATTATTTTGCTAAATGTCGAAAATGTTTTGGAAATCATGAAGCATTGCCTGGGCTTTAACATGGGCACTTGAAATTACGTAGTCCCTCACTCTACCAGCATAGCTAATTATAAATACTATTAAAATTATTAAATTACGATTTTAGGAGGATTTATCGTAAAGTGGTTATTTTGCTATATGTTTCAGACAAAAATTTCCGTCCAGAGTTCGAATATTATCAAGTCTCCATTACTGGACCCATATCACGTGGAAGATGACTTATGTGGTCAACATGATGAAGCTTTCCTTTTAGTTCTGTCTTTGGAAAGCTCATGGAAACTTTAGATTTACATAGTAAGAATTCCGATTACACCTGTAACAAGGTTATGCTTAGTTTAAATGGAGGATGTAAAGAAAATTCTCCTCTATCTACAAGACTTTCTCAGGATCCACTACAAGCTTTACCTTCGACAATGAGATATGAAGAAAAAGTAAGAAATTGGACATTAACATGTCGGGATAGTCGTGACGTAGAGTACCTGGATCAAAAATATTCGTCGTCAGTTGAGAAAGAAATAACTGGTGTATACAAATACACTAACAGCAGTCAAAATACCAAGGAAAAATATATTATGTGTGGTACAGAGCATGAAACATATAGTAATGATAATAAGAATAATGGACGGAATAATGAAAATCAAAGTAGTCATGCCAATGAAACAAAGTCACGCCATAATCAATATTTATTTTCTAACACCAATAAGGACGATTTTTCTAACCAACAATGTAACCAAGAGCAATTGAATGCTCTTAAAAATTCAGTAAAATCAGTACCTGATTTGAAGATTTCTTCGCCAAGTTTCGAAGCTTCAAATTGTCTCAAAAACGAGAAGTGTAATACAAAAAGCAAATCAATGTTATCATTTTCGAGATTTTCCACTTCCCTATTCCAATTATTAAGCTCTAAACTAAAACCCCAAGCAGGGAAAAGAAATGGTAAAGACAACTGTGAGAAATCTCCAGGAATGATTACAGAGTCAGATAAGTTCTGTGGAGAAAAATCAAATGTTCGCAATAACTATGAAAAACAAACAAGTTCAATAACGGTATCCAACACCGGAGATAACTCTCAGGCTACTCTGACAAGGTTTCGAAGCATAACAAAATTAAGTTCAGGTACTATTCCACGTTTACAAAAAGCTATACTTAGTATTTTCGAATCAAATAAAAGTCTGAAATGTAATAATCAAGAAACTGTAATTAATTCGGTAAACAAGTCAAAAAATTTGTTTCCAGATACAAAGACGTATTCAACCTCTACTTACTGCATTGAAGAGAAGAAAGGAGCATTCAGACAAACGTCAAAAATATTCGTGTGTGCACAATTAGAACGTCATACAAATAACTCTTTCATTTCAATAACAAAGAGTGGAATAGAATGTTTATTAGCACAAAATCGTCCTCCATTAAGGTCACAAGACCCGAACCTTGATGATAGTACGGATCTTGCAATAAAATTTGGCGTAACACAGAAGTCAGTGAAACTCTCAACCTTAAAAGTCTGTCACTTGCCAATTACGGCACTTTGTAGAAAATGTAAGAAGTCTGCTAATAATTATTTGAAAAAATGTAAAGACGCGGCTACGTCTACTGATGATGTTATTTTTCCCGACAAGTTGACAAAAGGATGTCCATATTGCAGTCATTGTACGTCTGTGTTAGATACTAAGAATATTGATTATCCAGCAAAGAAAGCATCAAGACCAATAGAAGCAGATGCCGGAGGTGGAATTGACAATGACATTAAAAACTCTATCAGTTGTGAAAACAGTCGAAGTTGTAAAGATTTTTTAGTTAAAAATAACAGTCAACAAAACTGCTTCCAAAATCTATCTTGGTTTTTCAAGAGAGTATTATCACAATCAGATGAAGAGCAGCACAATACGATTTCGAACCCTGAAATTAATAACTTGCCACGTCTTGACGTTCGGAAAGAAAGTAAAAGATCGAACATAATGAGAAAGAAAGTATTTCGACAATCATCGAAACTAAGCGTATGCGATGATTTCGATGACTACGACACAACATCCGATTATTCCACTTCATCGCGTTCGAGGTTGTCAACCACGGATCTTTATGGGAGTAATACAGTAAATTTCACCTCAAATGCTACTCTGCCGAGAGCAGGAGTCTGCGGCCGGCAAAACAGAGGTGGGGGACATTCATATATCGCTCAGACAGCGTCTGTGTTTGCTCCAGGCTAGGCAAATACGCCAACGCATCCTTGCAACATAACGATCAGAGAGCCTCGAAACTCGACCTGCGCTAGTGACTACACTTCACCGCCAGATTTCGCATCTGTCTCTAACAGACGAGACTGAAATCTTAGGCCAGGGCCACCTGGATCTGTTCCCTTCAGAAGATATCAAAGCTTCTGGATTACCTCAAGATTTCTTAGAATGACAGCCGGCTACAAATCTGTTGTCATGCTACAAGCCCCGAGGTGCGCTGCAACAAAATGAGTTCAACTCCTACATTATGAAATGGTTAATGTCAGAGTGTTATAAGTGAATCTTCTAGACAATTCGTTTGTATGAAATTTCAATATTTGTCATCTATCTGTGCTGCAAAAGATCTTGTCTAATAAACGATATCAGAATTAGAAACGTAATTAAAATGAAATATGTTCAACTTAATGTCGTTCATGTTTCTAACGACTTCTAGTCAATAAACAAAAATGTAATGAAAATATAAAAAATAATGTAAAATAAATATATACATAATAAATTTGTACTTTTATTCTTTTAAGAATATTTATGAGAAACAAATGCCTATGCAACCAAAACTTGAAATAATCTGACAATTTAAGCAAAATTTTAACATGAATATTTATTAAGGAAAAATTGTTCCGGGGCCGGACATCGATCCCGGGACCCTTCGATTAGCGCACGAATGCTCTCCCGACTGAGCTACCTCAGGAACTATACACGACACAATCATAATTTTTCCTTTAT
>NC_091128.1:131326821-131334321 GCF_040183065.1 Periplaneta americana | reverse complement strand
TTTAGTATTCTGTTCAGATAATTTGTTTTTATGTGGAGCATTTTACTTGCAGAAATTCGTAAAATCATAAGAAAGTCACCCATTTCCGTTAGCTCCCTATTCTTCATTGCACTTGACAAAATGATATCAAATATAACGGACTTATATCTTCGTATATTAAGATTAGTTTTTAACTAGAAATACTATAAAATATTTAGTAGTAATAAGATAATCACCTTTCTTTGAGAAAGCTGCAGCAGCACAACCGCATCACAGCACTTTCTACACATAAATGGATGGCGACACCAAACGAGGGTGAGTTAGACCTTCAAATATTACACTGAGTTTCAGCATTGGATATCATATGTGTAGCACACTTGAGAAAGTTTCAGTGTGGTATATTTTACTCCGTGATAGAATAATTAACTTCACATGATACGAAATAAGATATATCACTAAATTAGGTAGGTTTACCCTATATAATTACTCTGATTGAGGTTCTGGCAGTACATATCACTTGACGATATATGTCAGAGGAAGAACAATTGTTTGTATGCATCTGAAATCAATAACTAGTAAATAACTGATAATAGTCATGAAAAGATTAAAAAGAATTAAAATTAATATATACCGTAGTCTAATAATTATTTTTTCCTTCAAGGGAAGATGTAGGCCTATATATTCAGGCACGTATATAAGAATTATGGTAACACTTGCTCATAAATAATAATAATAATAATAATAATAATAATAATAATAATAATAATAATAATAATAATAATAATAATAATAATAATAATAATAATACCTGTTATGCCTGTGTTTTCAGCGTAATGCTCTGTAAAGTCGCTTCTATATACTACTACTAATTGAACCGTTAAGCAAAGCAAAATATTACATTTTCTCCGAGAGAACAGCGAATAAATTCCTCTTCCCATTCTGTACAGAACCTTCTGTTCCTGCTAGAGAGACAGAGGGTTTGTAGAGCGACATGGTACCAACACTGCTTATCTTCAGTACTTGAACGAGACAGAGAGCAATGTACAGGAAACTCCCCTTACCAGTATGAATGTCTTTGATTACACGATGTAATCACGATATCCAGTTTGGCCGCCGCTGGTCTAGATGGAGCAGGCATGTTATCAAGGCTCCAAGAGTAAGAAAAATTAATATTTAAATACGTGTTCAAGAATCTCCAACAGGAAGAAAATCTTTACGTAGCTTCTAACTTATGATAACAATTTACTGCAGGCGTGGCGATACTGTGACTCACGAGCACATTGTGGCTCGCAATGATAGCTATGCGCTTCCTACCTCCCACAACCCCCACCCTCTCACTCAAACTCCGTTGCATTTGTATTTGTCTCTGACCTGCGAGTGGCGTATCGTCGCAATGTCTCTCTCGAAACCATGAACCTCTACAAAAACGAAAGTTTCAAGTAGGATGGGAGGACGCATTTTTTTGCTGCCAATATGAGGAGAATATTAAATGTATGATTTGTTCACAAGTATTACGAGGAAAACGGTTGTGTAACATAAAACGGCATTATACTACATGTTACTGATGAAACATTAAAAGGTCAAGTGTTATTATTATTATTATTATTATTATTATTATTATTATTATTATCATCATCATCATCATCATCATCATCATCTTTGTACGTCGATCCTTTTTCAGCAGCTGTACGAATAATGCGGTTAGATCTTCAATTTAAAGTCACAGATTTACAATGTGATGTGAAATGAAAGCTAGATGTAAGGACTTGACAGATGTTGAACTTTTAAAATCTTTGCCAAAAAATAAATATCCGAAGCTTCGTTCTTTCGCTTGCTCTGTTGAAGCCATGTTCGCTACAACTTACGTTTGTGAAAAATTATTTTCAACAATGCAAATAGTAAAAACTAAATTTAGATCACGACTGACAGACAAATACCTTCATGATCAACTATGACTGGCAGTAAGTGACATAATTCCTGATTTTGAAACTTTGTCGCAGAGACATTCTGAAGACAGTTAATTTTAGGTTGTGATAATTTGTCCTGTTTTACTGTTCATTTCTTTCTTCGTTACACGTATTAAACATTAGTTTGTAGCCTTGTACTGTATAAAATTATATTCAAGTGCTTGACGTAAGGAAAATGAAAATACGTTAATAAGTCAGACAGTTGCTTCACTTCCCTTTCGGGTGTCCGCCCCCCTCCATAGGTGCTATGCACGTTGCAGGTTACACAGTGGCTCGCGCACGATCGCATTTTCGCCACAGTTGATTTACTGTATAAAATAAATTAAGCATTATTAAATTACTTACTGCAAAATAGTTTGGCAAGAGATATTGTCTGTAACTACTTACACTGCAGCGAACTCAGCGATCGATTAGTCGACAGCTTTCATAGCTTATACCTCTGTGCAATATTAAGTAACGGCATTATATTAAAAGAGGAAGAAGCACTGATCGTTATTAAAAGATATTGACTTAGTTTTTGCTAATCTACAGTATATGTTTTAAACAAATGAGAGCTACGTTCGCCGAACCGAGGGCGTCAAGTGTTGCTGGATATGAAACAGTCGAGTTTGCCCAATTAAAACCCCAGATCCACGACGGAGCGAGATAATATGCATAAAACCGAAAATGAACTCAGTAATTAAGACGGGATCGTTCAACCCGGCACATTCACCCTCGTGACCCCTGTCGGTGTGGTGACCGAAACAAGGCCTGAGTCTGTTTTGTTTTTACTCAGGTCGCTTCCCTTTGAAGAGGGGCACGTTTCTGTCTTTCTCGTCTATTTAAAGCTCTTTAAAGGCCAAGGAATATATTAGAATATATTGTCTCACCATCATTATCATTATCATTACGATCATACTGAATCACTACTATCATCGTCACCACGATCTCAATAACGTCATCGGCAGCATTATCATCTCATCATTTCATCGCTACTATACACCGTGTTTCAAAATAATGGTAAAGCTTTCATTAAGGTTGTAGTTGTAAATAAAACAGCTCGAGGACGCATCGCGAAAAGTTTATTATTATTATTATTATTATTATTATTATTATTATTATTATTATTATTATTATTATTATTATTATTATTATTATTATGAAGATACACCCAACAAGACGGTCTTCAAGGAACCGTGTATAAACCGCGTATTTACAGCGACTGCGTATTACATTTATAAAATCACAACTAGCTAACTAGCTAGCGAGTACAAATTAAAATTATAAAACAAAAATCTTTCTAGTCATTACCGTAGGAGCCAGGCTCGTATACGGTGTAGTCTCAGCCAATAATATAGGCCTAATATAAAATGTATAAGGACAGTTTACTAAATACAGTAAGTAACTTAATTCAAACCAATAAATAACACACAAGAGCAAAAAAAAAAAAAAAAAAAAAAAAAGAAGAAAGAGAAAAAGAGAGAAAAACACATTTAATATAAATTGATAATTGAACAGAAGCCAGTGATATTGAATTAAAACATGAATATAGTCGACAGAAATAAAAGGTAAAAAAATACACATACATTATACAAAATATATACATTATATACTAACATTTTATTATTGAATCACAACTTTCGTGGACAGTAGTGCATATCACATTAAGTAATATGTCAGAGACATTAAAGAGTATCGGCATGTAATTAATTCTTTAAAAAGTGTAGTTATTTTCCTGGTATGTAAACCTTCACAATGAATAATCACATTTTCAAGACGATTCGAATATGAATTTACATTGAACGACATATCATCGGAACAAAAATTTACGTTTAAAACGTATTGTAATCAGAAACACAGTTACAGAGGTTTCAACGCACTAAAGAAATTGAACTGACCAGCAAAATTTTAAGATTTACAGCCGGCTGAGGAAGGAGGGGTAGGAAATACATAGACACATATTATTCTGCCAAATGGCAGGTCTTTCACTGTAAATCCAGCATTCTACAATCTTTCCTATTTTCTGCCTTCCTCTTTGTCTCCTCATATGATCCACATACCGTAATGTCGTCTATCATCTGATATCTTCTGCCCTAATTTTCTCCCGTTCACTATTCCTTCCACTGCATCCTTCAATAGGCAGTTTCTTCTCAGCCAGTGAACCAATCGGGTATTGTAAATGTATGTAGGCTTAAGTGCGCAGGTGAAGGGTCGAATAAGAGGGCGGGGTGTTTTATGTAGACTTAAGTGACTATTAATGATACATATCCGAAAAATACTTTTTAAACGGAATTCTTAGTTTGCCCGGAATAGTTGTACTGCTTTAGAAAACACTGGAGAAATATAAAAAATAATAGATATATACATAGGTCATTTCCGACAGAAAGCAGTACAATTTCTAGTTGCATTTCGGATATCAAACCGAAACCAGCAAAAACGGCATCACTTGTTGACTTCAGAGTACACTTGTTGACTTCAGACAGTGAAGACCACGCTGGATTCACGACCTTGAAACCACGCTATGTGGACATGAGCTATAAAACATAATACATAGCAAGTAAGTTAATTCAATTTAGAAGCCTAAACAATTCAAACAGTTGAGATATACAGATGTATCTTAATGTCGTCTATTATCAGATATCTTCTTCTGCCGTGATCTCTTCTTCCGTTCACCATTCTTTCCAGTACATCTTTCAGTAGGCAATTTCTTCTTAGCCAGTGACACAACCAATTCCTTTTTATCTTCTTTCTTCTCCTACTTTTTTCCAACACAGTTTCATTTCTTATTCTGTCTGTCCATTTCACATGCTCCATTTTTCTCCATATTCGCATTTTAAATGCTTCCAGTTGTTTCTCTTCACTTTGTCATAATGTCCATGTTTCTATCCCATATACTGCCACACTCCACACAAAGTAATTCACTAGTCTCTGCCTTAGTTCTTTTTTCAGGGGCCTGCAGAAGATGCTATTTTTTCTATTAAAAACTTCCTTTGCCATTGCTATCCTTCTTTTGACTTCATGGCAGCAGCTCATGTTACTACTTATACTACATCCCAAGCATTTGAAGCTGTCCACTTGCTCTACTGCCGCATTTAGAATTTGCACGTTTACCTTCTTTATTTTTCTTCCCACAACCATGATCTTCATCTTTTTTTGCTTTTATCATTATCCCATACTGTTCACAGCTGTCGTGTAGCTCCAATAGCATATCCCTTAGTATCGTCTCTTCTTCTCCTAGTAACGCCATATCATCAGCAAATCTTATGCACTTGATTCTTCTTCCTACTGATATCATCCCACCAATGTTCTGGAAACAGTTCTTCAATAATTTAATTAAAATAGGGCTGTTTATACAAGCACGCGCGTATATTAAAGCTTTGTTGTAGAATGCAAAACATATACGCGGCACTAATTCCTCATTAAATATATTCTGAAATGCGATGGACAACACTGCCGGTCCACTTAAATTATTAGTTTTCCTAAGTATTTCTTCAGCATTCTCTATGTCGGAATATCATAAATCAAAACATCGGTATTTATATAACACAGTTACATTTCCGCTTCACAGATTCAACGCCTACATAATACCAAAACATTAGTGAATGAATTTCAAAGCTCAGACATTTCGAGATCGCCCATTATAGTTTGTACGTTACAGTAATGAATGAAACACAATAATCAATGTTTGCACACAGACCTTTGATGTTCATTCGGCTGTGAGTAACGCTTTCAAATTCCTGATGGTTCAGTTGTATGCCCCAGATAATATTTGTTAATGGAAGAAGACAAAATATTAAAGAACAATATAATTTAGCTGCTTATTTCCTCATTATTTCTGTCGCTGAAGTAATAGTACTCTCGAGTACAAATACAACGAAGCCAGGTTCGATTCCTACAGGGGACTGAAGATTTATCTTAAAAAATTTCCAATATTTTCGGAGTAAATAGATTTCATCACAGGGAGTAATATCTTATACAGGGACATCATTTTATTTTTACTAACATTTTTAATATTAACTTGGCTATACCTCTGGATCAACGCCGTTTGCTATCCCCTTCCACTACTGGAGTTTGATGATACCTACTAGCTTAGAATACAAACAAATCACTTTACTAGGTACAGGAGGGAAGAAAAGTAGTTCATCCATTTACGTAAACTAGGAAATATCGCGCTTTTGAGTTTCATAATTTTTATCAGGTTTTTGTTTAATCAAAATACAGTACAGTATTAACAATGAGTGTTTTTACTCACGAACTGAGCTGTCCATGTGGACGTATTCATTATGCAATGTATATTATACTGTCTACAGCACATTAGCGTACAATATAGAGAATAAAGTTAAATTAAAAATAATCATAATATGGATATTTAAACACATTTTTTAAATGGTGGCCGATTCTGCCTTCAGTTCTTTTGTGCGTATTATTGCACTATAGACTATTGTACTAATCCCAATTATCAGTTTCGTCCTTCGTACTAGTAACTCATGTTGAAATAATTCTGTACCTACTTATAAAGGAGTACCTTACGTACTGTAAATTCAATCTTCACTTCTGCCCGATCCGAAAAGATAAAATTACTCAGACATGCTACCTACTGTCCGTCCAAGTGGTTATGTCGTAGGGTCGTAGAAAGAGAGGAAATCACGTGACAGTTAATTACTTAACGAGCCCCTTTTATTTAAGCTATTTTAAACAGTTGTATAGTATTATGTAGACGTCAAATTCCTGACAGAAATTAATGTTCTCAGAAAAGAGCTAAGACAGCCCAGCCACTAGCTGGCGAATAAAAGCTGGTGGGAGAATTTATTTTTTACTTTTATATTTTATTGGGTTATTTTACGACGTTGTATCAACATCTAGGTTATTTAGCGTCTGAATGAAATGAAGGTGATAATGCCAGTGAAATGAGTCCGGGGTCCAGCACTGAAAGTTACCCAGCATTTGCTCTTATTGGGTTGAGGGAAAACCCCGGAAAATACTTCAACCAAGTAACTTGCCCCGACCGGGATTCGAACCTGGGCCAACTGGTTTCACGGCCAGATGCGCTGACCGTTACTCCACAGGTGTGGACTGGTGGGAGAAACCGGGATACGACGTAGGCAAACGGATGACAGTACCTGTGCGAAAATATTATTCAATATTGAAAGCTCTTTCGTCACTGGAAAACGCGAACATATTTTTGGAACGTACTGTTTATTATGACCTTAAGGCTACTATGACTGTATATGCGGTCTTGGTTCTGTGTGGAGGACGGTTGAACTTCATTAGTAGAAGGGGTGGGAGTGAAGTACATTCAAAAACTCAGGTACAATAAAAATTGAAGTAAAAATAAAATGATGTCCCTGTACATTCTGCCATCACAGATTCTTCTGACATGTCACAACTGATTAGTTCTGTGTACTTCTCACTAAATTGATTACTATGCCATTGAGTGTGTTATGTACTTATTCGTTGGATTACCCCAAAAAATACTGTTAATTTAATAGACTAATAAGTGCCACTTGGCTTTATTTCTTTTTAACTACGTCAAACGTACTGAGTAGTCCAGTATTTATCAAGTTTTCCGTTAAGC